>NW_026043810.1:0-44403 GCF_937001465.1 Orcinus orca | reverse complement strand
AGCAAGGAGTAGCTCTTGTCTATTACATATTTGGCTTAAGGAAATTTATCTGTGCTCATTTCAATCTCTGGTTTTATGCAGCACCCCAACTCACCTTTCCCCTTAAGCAAGCATAAGTTGGTTTTCTAAATTTGGGACCATGTTCTGTTTTGAAATTCAGTTCCTGTGTAGCCAAGTTTACATTCCGTGTATTAGTGATATCTTATGATGTTTCTTTTTCTGTGTGACTTATTTCAGTTAGAATCATCATACCTGAATCCACTCATTATGCTGCTATGGGCCTGATGACATAGATGTCATTGCTGAGTGATATTGCATTGTACGTAAGTACCACAACTTCTTTATCCATTTTTCGCTTTATGCGATATTGAACTTGTACCGTAAATGAGTTTCTTGTAAACAGAGCCATCCCAAACTTTGCGGTGGCTGTGTCTTTTTGATTTTAATTTCCCTAAGCTATAGGACCATAAGTGGAAGTGCCCTAGGCTCTGTTGCTTTGTTTTTTAGATGTTTCAGGAAACACCATACACTTCTCCCGAGTGGCTGTTGGCAATTTACATCCCGCCCATCAGCATAACAAGGCTCCCAGTTCTCCATGGCCTGTCCTGCCTTTCTGGATTTTACACTTTTTTCAGATGGCCCTTTTGACGGGGGGGAAGTGAGACTTCATTGTAGTGCAGATTTCCTTTGCAAGCTTGCTTGGTTGGCCAAAAAGGGCGTATGCGTTTTTTCCTGAATATATTCAGGAAAAAACGCATACGCCCTTTTTGGCCAAGTGCATCATTGTCGACCTTCTGCCTCTTTTCCTATGCTTTAAATGCAATTCCAGTCTACCTCCTGAAATCGGTTTCCTGCAATTCTGCCCGGCTTTCAAGTCCTCTTGGCAGCCTTACTTCAGTATATTTTTGGATGATAGCTGTCATTTATAACTCTGCAGGTTTGTGAATTACAGTGCCCCTGAGCTCCTTTCTTCAACTCGCTTTCTTGTGAGCTGGCCGCAACACCGCAGGATTGCTTCAGGCCCTAATCTGGTTCCGGCATGGCACGCTGAGCCTTTGGTTAATTCCTCTTCCTGGTGGGAAATGAGAGTTAAATTTTCCCGTCCAGACACCTCCAGCTAGTCTCTCATTGGTTCTCCCTATTCCTGTTCATCTTCCGCGGAATTTGCAAACTGGGCCAAACAGGAGGTTAAAGGCACTGACTCTCCAAGTCGGGAGAGTGTTAGTAAAGCATCTGGAATGTTGCACCCGAGTACCAGGGGACGAGAACTGAGACATATTTCAACACGTCTCCCGATCACACGGTTGATCATACTCTGGGTTCCACATGCATGTTTTAGCTGAAGGAAGAATCCCTTAAACCTGGAGAGTTGAGACCCGTGGAATGGGTACCATGCAATATGACTTCAAAGGGTCTTCATTTGCTCACCAAAACTCTCCAATCCTATCACTGCTGCGTTTTTGCCCCTGTACTCACGATTGATTCACTTTCAGAGACATAGCAATCCATAGGTTTTAAGATACTTACTAGTCAGGTACATTATTAGGCGTTTAATATGGGGTTTTGAGTCCATTTCGTTGAGCAAGGAGTAGCTCTTGTCTATTACATATTTGGCTTAAGGAACTTTATCTGTGCTCATTTCAATCTCTGGTTTTATGCAGCACCCCAACTCACCTTTCCCCTTAAGCAAGCATAAGTTGGTTTTCTAAATTTGGGACCATGTTCTGTTTTGAAATTCAGTTCCTGTGTAGCCAAGTTTACATTCCGTGTATTAGTGATATCTTATGATGTTTCTTTTTCTGTGTGACTTATTTCAGTTAGAATCATCATACCTGAATCCACTCATTATGCTGCTATGGGCCTGATGACATAGATGTCATTGCTGAGTGATATTGCATTGTACGTAAGTACCACAACTTCTTTATCCATTTTTCGCTTTATGCGATATTGAACTTGCACCGTAAATGAGTTTCTTGTAAACAGAGCCATCCCAAACTTTGGGGTGGCTGTGTCTTTTTGATTTTAATTTCCCTAAGCTATAGGACCATAAGTGGAAGTGCCCTAGGCTCTGTTGCTTTGTTTTTTAGATGTTTCAGGAAACACTATACACTTCTCCCGAGTGGCTGTTGGCAATGTACATCCCGCCCATCAGCATAACAAGGCTCCCAGTTCTCCATGGCCTGTCCTGCCTTTCTGGATTTTACACTTTTTTCAGATGGCCCTTTTGACGGGGGGGAAGTGAGACTTCATTGTAGTGCAGATTTCCTTTGCAAGCTTGCTTGGTTGGCCAAAAAGGGCGTATGCGTTTTTTCCTGAATATATTCAGGAAAAAACGCATACGCCCTTTTTGGCCAAGTGCATCATTGTCGACCTTCTGCCTCTTTTCCTATGCCTTAAATGCAATTCCAGTCTACCTCCTGAAATCGGTTTCCTGCAATTCTGCCCGGCTTTCAAGTCCTCTTGGCAGCCTTACTTCAGTATATTTTTGGATGATAGCTGTCATTTATAACTCTGCAGGTTTGTGAATTACAGTGCCCCTGAGCTCCTTTCTTCAACTCGCTTTCTTGTGAGCTGGCCGCAACACCGCAGGATTGCTTCAGGCCCTAATCTGGTTCCGGCATGGCACGCTGAGCCTTTGGTTAATTCCTCTTCCTGGTGGGAAATGAGAGTTAAATTTTCCCGTCCAGACACCTCCAGCTAGTCTCTCATTGGTTCTCCCTATTCCTGTTCATCTTCCGCGGAATTTGCAAACTGGGCCAAACAGGAGGTTAAAGGCACTGACTCTCCAAGTCGGGAGAGTGTTAGTAAAGCATCTGGAATGTTGCACCCGAGTACCAGGGGACGAGAACTGAGACATATTTCAACACGTCTCCTGATCACACGGTTGATCATACTCTGGGTTCCACATGCATGTTTTAGCTGAAGGAAGAATCCCTTAAACCTGGAGAGTTGAGACCCGTGGAATGGGTACCATGCAATATGACTTCAAAGGGTCTTCATTTGCTCACCAAAACTCTCCAATCCTATCACTGCTGCGTTTTTGCCCCTGTACTCACGATTGATTCACTTTCAGAGACATAGCAATCCATAGGTTTTAAGATACTTACTAGTCAGGTACATTATTAGGCGTTTAATATGGGGTTTTGAGTCCATTTCGTTGAGCAAGGAGTAGCTCTTGTCTATTACATATTTGGCTTAAGGAACTTTATCTGTGCTCATTTCAATCTCTGGTTTTATGCAGCACCCCAACTCACCTTTCCCCTTAAGCAAGCATAAGTTGATTTTCTAAATTTGGGACCATGTTCTGTTTTGAAATTCAGTTCCTGTGTAGCCAAGTTTACATTCCGTGTATTAGTGATATCTTATGATGTTTCTTTTTCTGTGTGACTTATTTCAGTTAGAATCATCATACCTGAATCCACTCATTATGCTGCTATGGGCCTGATGACATAGATGTCATTGCTGAGTGATATTGCATTGTACGTAAGTACCACAACTTCTTTATCCATTTTTCGCTTTATGCGATATTGAACTTGTACCGTAAACGAGTTTCTTGTAAACAGAGCCATCCCAAACTTTGGGGTGGCTGTGTCTTTTTGATTTTAATTTCCCTAAGCTATAGGACCATAAGTGGAAGTGCCCTAGGCTCTGTTGCTTTGTTTTTTAGATGTTTCAGGAAACACCATACACTTCTCCCGAGTGGCTGTTGGCAATTTACATCCCGCCCATCAGCATAACAAGGCTCCCAGTTCTCCATGGCCTGTCCTGCCTTTCTGGATTTTACACTTTTTTCAGATGGCCCTTTTGACGGGGGGGGGGGGAAGTGAGACTTCATTGTAGTGCAGATTTCCTTTGCAAGCTTGCTTGGTTGGCCAAAAAGGGCGTATGCGTTTTTTCCTGAATATATTCAGGAAAAAACGCATACGCCCTTTTTGGCCAAGTGCATCATTGTCGACCTTCTGCCTCTTTTCCTATGCTTTAAATGCAATTCCAGTCTACCTCCTGAAATCGGTTTCCTGCAATTCTGCCCGGCTTTCAAGTCCTCTTGGCAGCCTTACTTCAGTATATTTTTGGATGATAGCTGTTATTTATAACTCTGCAGGTTTGTGAATTACAGTTCCCCTGAGCTCCTTTCTTCAACTCGCTTTCTTGTGAGCTGGCCGCAACACCGCAGGATTGCTTCAGGCCCTAATATGATTCCGGCACGGCACGCTGAGCCTTTGGTTAATTCCTCTTCCTGGTGGGAAATGAGAGTTAAATTTTCCCGTCCAGACACCTCCAGCTAGTCTCTCATTGGTTCTCCCTATTCCTGTTCATCTTCCGCGGAATTTGCAAACTGGGCCAAACAGGAGGTTAAAGGCACTGACTCTCCAAGTCGGGAGAGTGTTAGTAAAGCATCTGGAATGTTGCACCCGAGTACCAGGGGACGAGAACTGAGACATATTTCAACACGTCTCCCGATCACACGGTTGATCATACTCTGGGTTCCACATGCATGTTTTAGCTGAAGGAAGAATCCCTTAAACCTGGAGAGTTGAGACCCGTGGAATGGGTACCATGCAATATGACTTCAAAGGGTCTTCATTTGCTCACCAAAACTCTCCAATCCTATCACTGCTGCGTTTTTGCCCCTGTACTCACGATTGATTCACTTTCAGAGACATAGCAATCCATAGGTTTTAAGATACTTACTAGTCAGGTACATTATTAGGCGTTTAATATGGGGTTTTGAGTCCATTTCGTTGAGCAAGGAGTAGCTCTTGTCTATTACATATTTGGCTTAAGGAACTTTATCTGTGCTCATTTCAATCTCTGGTTTTATGCAGCACCCCAACTCACCTTTCCCCTTAAGCAAGCATAAGTTGGTTTTCTAAATTTGGGACCATGTTCTGTTTTGAAATTCAGATCCTGTGTAGCCAAGTTTACATTCCGTGTATTAGTGATATCTTATGATGTTTCTTTTTCTGTGTGACTTATTTCAGTTAGAATCATCATACCTGAATCCACTCATTATGCTGCTATGGGCCTGATGACATAGATGTCATTGCTGAGTGATATTGCATTGTACGTAAGTACCACAACTTCTTTATCCATTTTTCGCTTTATGCTATATTGAACTTGCACCGTAAATGAGTTTCTTGTAAACAGAGCCATCCCAAACTTTGGGGTGGCTGTGTCTTTTTGATTTTAATTTCCCTAAGCTATAGGACCATAAGTGGAAGTGCCCTAGGCTCTGTTGCTTTGTTTTTTAGATGTTTCAGGAAACACCATACACTTCTCCCGAGTGGCTGTTGGCAATTTACATCCCGCCCATCAGCATAACAAGGCTCCCAGTTCTCCATGGCCTGTCCTGCCTTTCTGGATTTTACACTTTTTTCAGATGGCCCTTTTGACGGGGGGAAGTGAGACTTCATTGTAGTGCAGATTTCCTTTGCAAGCTTGCTTGGTTGGCCAAAAAGGGCGTATGCGTTTTTTCCTGAATATATTCAGGAAAAAACGCATACGCCCTTTTTGGCCAAGTGCATCATTGTCGACCTTCTGCCTCTTTTCCTATGCTTTAAATGCAATTCCAGTCTACCTCCTGAAATCGGTTTCCTGCAATTCTGCCCGGCTTTCAAGTCCTCTTGGCAGCCTTACTTCAGTATATTTTTGGATGATAGCTGTCATTTATAACTCTGCAGGTTTGTGAATTACAGTGCCCCTGAGCTCCTTTCTTCAACTCGCTTTCTTGTGAGCTGGCCGCAACACCGCAGGATTGCTTCAGGCCCTAATCTGGTTCCGGCATGGCACGCTGAGCCTTTGGTTAATTCCTCTTCCTGGTGGGAAATGAGAGTTAAATTTTCCCGTCCAGACACCTCCAGCTAGTCTCTCATTGGTTCTCCCTATTCCTGTTCATCTTCCACGGAATTTGCAAACTGGGCCAAACAGGAGGTTAAAGGCACTGACTCTCCAAGTCGGGAGAGTGTTAGTAAAGCATCTGGAATGTTGCACCCGAGTACCAGGGGACGAGAACTGAGACATATTTCAACACGTCTCCCGATCACACGGTTGATCATACTCTGGGTTCCACATGCATGTTTTAGCTGAAGGAAGAATCCCTTAAACCTGGAGAGTTGAGACCCGTGGAATGGGTACCATGCAATATGACTTCAAAGGGTCTTCATTTGCTCACCAAAACTCTCCAATCCTATCACTGCTGCGTTTTTGCCCCTGTACTCACGATTGATTCACTTTCAGAGACATAGCAATCCATAGGTTTTAAGATACTTACTAGTCAGGTACATTATTAGGCGTTTAATATGGGGTTTTGAGTCCATTTCGTTGAGCAAGGAGTAGCTCTTGTCTATTACATATTTGGCTTAAGGAACTTTATCTGTGCTCATTTCAATCTCTGGTTTTATGCAGCACCCCAACTCACCTTTCCCCTTAAGCAAGCATAAGTTGATTTTCTAAATTTGGGACCATGTTCTGTTTTGAAATTCAGTTCCTGTGTAGCCAAGTTTACATTCCGTGTATTAGTGATATCTTATGATGTTTCTTTTTCTGTGTGACTTATTTCAGTTAGAATCATCATACCTGAATCCACTCATTATGCTGCTATGGGCCTGATGACATAGATGTCATTGCTGAGTGATAGTGCATTGTACGTAAGTACCACACCTTCTTTATCCATTTTTCGCTTTATGCGATATTGAACTTGTACCGTAAACGAGTTTCTTGTAAACAGAGCCATCCCAAACTTTGGGGTGGCTGTGTCTTTTTGATTTTAATTTCCCTAAGCTATAGGACCATAAGTGGAAGTGCCCTAGGCTCTGTTGCTTTGTTTTTTAGATGTTTCAGGAAACACCATACACTTCTCCCGAGTGGCTGTTGGCAATTTACATCCCGCCCATCAGCATAACAAGGCTCCCAGTTCTCCATGGCCTGTCCTGCCTTTCTGGATTTTACACTTTTTTCAGATGGCCCTTTTGACGGGGGGGAAGTGAGACTTCATTGTAGTGCAGATTTCCTTTGCAAGCTTGCTTGGTTGGCCAAAAAGGGCGTATGCGTTTTTTCCTGAATATATTCAGGAAAAAACGCATACGCCCTTTTTGGCCAAGTGCATCATTGTCGACCTTCTGCCTCTTTTCCTATGCTTTAAATGCAATTCCAGTCTACCTCCTGAAATCGGTTTCCTGCAATTCTGCCCGGCTTTCAAGTCCTCTTGGCAGCCTTACTTCAGTATATTTTTGGATGATAGCTGTCATTTATAACTCTGCAGGTTTGTGAATTACAGTGCCCCTGAGCTCCTTTCTTCAACTCGCTTTCTTGTGAGCTGGCCGCAACACCGCAGGATTGCTTCAGGCCCTAATCTTGTTCCGGCATGGCACGCTGAGCCTTTGGTTAATTCCTCTTCCTGGTGGGAAATGAGAGTTAAATTTTCCCGTCCAGACACCTCCAGCTAGTCTCTCATTGGTTCTCCCTATTCCTGTTCATCTTCCGCGGAATTTGCAAACTGGGCCAAACAGGAGGTTAAAGGCACTGACTCTCCAAGTCGGGAGAGTGTTAGTAAAGCATCTGGAATGTTGCACCCGAGTACCAGGGGACGAGAACTGAGACATATTTCAACACGTCTCCCGATCACACGGTTGATCATACTCTGGGTTCCACATGCATGTTTTAGCTGAAGGAAGAATCCCTTAAACCTGGAGAGTTGAGACCCGTGGAATGGGTACCATGCAATATGACTTCAAAGGGTCTTCATTTGCTCACCAAAACTCTCCAATCCTATCACTGCTGCGTTTTTGCCCCTGTACTCACGATTGATTCACTTTCAGAGACATAGCAATCCATAGGTTTTAAGATACTTACTAGTCAGGTACATTATTAGGCGTTTAATATGGGGTTTTGAGTCCATTTCGTTGAGCAAGGAGTAGCTCTTGTCTATTACATATTTGGCTTAAGGAACTTTATCTGTGCTCATTTCAATCTCTGGTTTTATGCAGCACCCCAACTCACCTTTCCCCTTAAGCAAGCATAAGTTGGTTTTCTAAATTTGGGACCATGTTCTGTTTTGAAATTCAGTTCCTGTGTAGCCAAGTTTACATTCCGTGTATTAGTGATATCTTATGATGTTTCTTTTTCTGTGTGACTTATTTCAGTTAGAATCATCATACCTGAATCCACTCATTATGCTGCTATGGGCCTGATGACATAGATGTCATTGCTGAGTGATATTGCATTGTACGTAAGTACCACAACTTCTTTATCCATTTTTCGCTTTATGCGATATTGAACTTGTACCGTAAACGAGTTTCTTGTAAACAGAGCCATCCCAAACTTTGGGGTGGCTGTGTCTTTTTGATTTTAATTTCCCTAAGCTATAGGACCATAAGTGGAAGTGCCCTAGGCTCTGTTGCTTTGTTTTTCAGATGTTTCAGGAAACACCATACACTTCTCCCGAGTGGCTGTTGGCAATTTACATCCCGCCCATCAGCATAACAAGGCTCCCAGTTCTCCATGGCCTGTCCTGCCTTTCTGGATTTTACACTTTTTTCAGATGGCCCTTTTGACCGGGGGGGAAGTGAGACTTCATTGTAGTGCAGATTTCCTTTGCAAGCTTGCTTGGTTGGCCAAAAAGGGCGTATGCGTTTTTTCCTGAATATATTCAGGAAAAAACGCATACGCCCTTTTTGGCCAAGTGCATCATTGTCGACTTTCTGCCTCTTTTCCTATGCTTTAAATGCAATTCCAGTCTACCTCCTGAAATCGGTTTCCTGCAATTCTGCCCGGCTTTCAAGTCCTCTTGGCAGCCTTACTTCAGTATATTTTTGGATGATAGCTGTCATTTATAACTCTGCAGGTTTGTGAATTACAGTGCCCCTGAGCTCCTTTCTTCAACTCGCTTTCTTGTGAGCTGGCCGCAACACCGCAGGATTGCTTCAGGCCCTAATATGATTCCGGCACGGCACGCTGAGCCTTTGGTTAATTCCTCTTCCTGGTGGGAAATGAGAGTTAAATTTTCCCGTCCAGACACCTCCAGCTAGTCTCTCATTGGTTCTCCCTATTCCTGTTCATCTTCCGCGGAATTTGCAAACTGGGCCAAACAGGAGGTTAAAGGCACTGACTCTCCAAGTCGGGAGAGTGTTAGTAAAGCATCTGGAATGTTGCACCCGAGTACCAGGGGACGAGAACTGAGACATATTTCAACACGTCTCCCGATCACACGGTTGATCATACTCTGGGTTCCACATGCATGTTTTAGCTGAAGGAAGAATCCCTTAAACCTGGAGAGTTGAGACCCGTGGAATGGGTACCATGCAATATGACTTCAAAGGGTCTTCATTTGCTCACCAAAACTCTCCAATCCTATCACTGCTGCGTTTTTGCCCCTGTACTCACGATTGATTCACTTTCAGAGACATAGCAATCCATAGGTTTTAAGATACTTACTAGTCAGGTACATTATTAGGCGTTTAATATGGGGTTTTGAGTCCATTTCGTTGAGCAAGGAGTAGCTCTTGTCTATTACATATTTGGCTTAAGGAACTTTATCTGTGCTCATTTCAATCTCTGGTTTTATGCAGCACCCCAACTCACCTTTCCCCTTAAGCAAGCATAAGTTGGTTTTCTAAATTTGGGACCATGTTCTGTTTTGAAATTCAGTTCCTGTGTAGCCAAGTTTACATTCCGTGTATTAGTGATATCTTATGATGTTTCTTTTTCTGTGTGACTTATTTCAGTTAGAATCATCATACCTGAATCCACTCATTATGCTGCTATGGGCCTGATGACATAGATGTCATTGCTGAGTGATATTGCATTGTACGTAAGTACCACAGCTTCTTTATCCATTTTTCGCTTTATGCTATATTGAACTTGCACCGTAAATGAGTTTCTTGTAAACAGAGCCATCCCAAACTTTGGGGTGGCTGTGTCTTTTTGATTTTAATTTCCCTAAGCTATAGGACCATAAGTGGAAGTGCCCTAGGCTCTGTTGCTTTGTTTTTTAGATGTTTCAGGAAACACCATACACTTCTCCCGAGTGGCTGTTGGCAATTTACATCCCGCCCATCAGCATAACAAGGCTCCCAGTTCTCCATGGCCTGTCCTGCCTTTCTGGATTTTACACTTTTTTCAGATGGCCCTTTTGACGGGGGGAAGTGAGACTTCATTGTAGTGCAGATTTCCTTTGCAAGCTTGCTTGGTTGGCCAAAAAGGGCGTATGCGTTTTTTCCTGAATATATTCAGGAAAAAACGCATACGCCCTTTTTGGCCAAGTGCATCATTGTCGACCTTCTGCCTCTTTTCCTATGCTTTAAATGCAATTCCAGTCTACCTCCTGAAATCGGTTTCCTGTAATTCTGCCCGGCTTTCAAGTCCTCTTGGCAGCCTTACTTCAGTATATTTTTGGATGATAGCTGTCATTTATAACTCTGCAGGTTTGTGAATTACAGTGCCCCTGAGCTCCTTTCTTCAACTCGCTTTCTTGTGAGCTGGCCGCAACACCGCAGGATTGCTTCAGGCCCTAATCTGGTTCCGGCATGGCACGCTGAGCCTTTGGTTAATTCCTCTTCCTGGTGGGAAATGAGAGTTAAATTTTCCCGTCCAGACACCTCCAGCTAGTCTCTCATTGGTTCTCCCTATTCCTGTTCATCTTCCGCGGAATTTGCAAACTGGGCCAAACAGGAGGTTAAAGGCACTGACTCTCCAAGTCGGGAGAGTGTTAGTAAAGCATCTGGAATGTTGCACCCGAGTACCAGGGGACGAGAACTGAGACATATTTCAACACGTCTCCCGATCACACGGTTGATCATACTCTGGGTTCCACATGCATGTTTTAGCTGAAGGAAGAATCCCTTAAACCTGGAGAGTTGAGACCCGTGGAATGGGTACCATGCAATATGACTTCAAAGGGTCTTCATTTGCTCACCAAAACTCTCCAATCCTATCACTGCTGCGTTTTTGCCCCTGTACTCACGATTGATTCACTTTCAGAGACATAGCAATCCATAGGTTTTAAGATACTTACTAGTCAGGTACATTATTAGGCGTTTAATATGGGGTTTTGAGTCCATTTCGTTGAGCAAGGAGTAGCTCTTGTCTATTACATATTTGGCTTAAGGAACTTTATCTGTGCTCATTTCAATCTCTGGTTTTATGCAGCACCCCAACTCACCTTTCCCCTTAAGCAAGCATAAGTTGATTTTCTAAATTTGGGACCATGTTCTGTTTTGAAATTCAGTTCCTGTGTAGCCAAGTTTACATTCCGTGTATTAGTGATATCTTATGATGTTTCTTTTTCTGTGTGACTTATTTCAGTTAGAATCATCATACCTGAATCCACTCATTATGCTGCTATGGGCCTGATGACATAGATGTCATTGCTGAGTGATATTGCATTGTACGTAAGTACCACAACTTCTTTATCCATTTTTCGCTTTATGCGATATTGAACTTGTACCGTAAACGAGTTTCTCGTAAACAGAGCCATCCCAAACTTTGGGGTGGCTGTGTCTTTTTGATTTTAATTTCCCTAAGCTATAGGACCATAAGTGGAAGTGCCCTAGGCTCTGTTGCTTTGTTTTTTAGATGTTTCAGGAAACACCATACACTTCTCCCGAGTGGCTGTTGGCAATTTACATCCCGCCCATCAGCATAACAAGGCTCCCAGTTCTCCATGGCCTGTCCTGCCTTTCTGGATTTTACACTTTTTTCAGATGGCCCTTTTGACGGTGGGGAAGTGAGACTTCATTGTAGTGCAGATTTCCTTTGCAAGCTTGCTTGGTTGGCCAAAAAGGGCGTATGCGTTTTTTCCTGAATATATTCAGGAAAAAACGCATACGCCCTTTTTGGCCAAGTGCATCATTGTCGACCTTCTGCCTCTTTTCCTATGCTTTAAATGCAATTCCAGTCTACCTCCTGAAATCGGTTTCCTGCAATTCTGCCCGGCTTTCAAGTCCTCTTGGCAGCCTTACTTCAGTATATTTTTGGATGATAGCTGTCATTTATAACTCTGCAGGTTTGTGAATTACAGTGCCCCTGAGCTCCTTTCTTCAACTCGCTTTCTTGTGAGCTGGCCGCAACACCGCAGGATTGCTTCAGGCCCTAATCTGGTTCTGGCATGGCACGCTGAGCCTTTGGTTAATTCCTCTTCCTGGTGGGAAATGAGAGTTAAATTTGCCCGTCCAGACACCTCCAGCTAGTCTCTCATTGGTTCTCCCTATTCCTGTTCATCTTCCGCGGAATTTGCAAACTGGGCCAAACAGGAGGTTAAAGGCACTGACTCTCCAAGTCGGGAGAGTGTTAGTAAAGCATCTGGAATGTTGCACCCGAGTACCAGGGGACGAGAACTGAGACATATTTCAACACGTCTCCCGATCACACGGTTGATCATACTCTGGGTTCCACATGCATGTTTTAGCTGAAGGAAGAATCCCTTAAACCTGGAGAGTTGAGACCCGTGGAATGGGTACCATGCAATATGACTTCAAAGGGTCTTCATTTGCTCACCAAAACTCTCCAATCCTATCACTGCTGCGTTTTTGCCCCTGTACTCACGATTGATTCACTTTCAGAGACATAGCAATCCATAGGTTTTAAGATACTTACTAGTCAGGTACATTATTAGGCGTTTAATATGGGGTTTTGAGTCCATTTCGTTGAGCAAGGAGTAGCTCTTGTCTATTACATATTTGGCTTAAGGAACTTTATCTGTGCTCATTTCAATCTCTGGTTTTATGCAGCACCCCAACTCACCTTTCCCCTTAAGCAAGCATAAGTTGGTTTTCTAAATTTGGGACCATGTTCTGTTTTGAAATTCAGTTCCTGTGTAGCCAAGTTTACATTCCGTGTATTAATGATATCTTATGATGTTTCTTTTTCTGTGTGACTTATTTCAGTTAGAATCATCATACCTGAATCCACTCATTATGCTGCTATGGGCCTGATGACATAGATGTCATTGCTGAGTGATAGTGCATTGTACGTAAGTACCACAACTTCTTTATCCATTTTTCGCTTTATGCGATATTGAACTTGTACCGTAAACGAGTTTCTTGTAAACAGAGCCATCCCAAACTTTGGGGTGGCTGTGTCTTTTTGATTTTAATTTCCCTAAGCTATAGGACCATAAGTGGAAGTGCCCTAGGCTCTGTTGCTTTGTTTTTCAGATGTTTCAGGAAACACCATACACTTCTCCCGAGTGGCTGTTGGCAATTTACATCCCGCCCATCAGCATAACAAGGCTCCCAGTTCTCCATGGCCTGTCCTGCCTTTCTGGATTTTACACTTTTTTCAGATGGCCCTTTTGACCGGGGGGGAAGTGAGACTTCATTGTAGTGCAGATTTCCTTTGCAAGCTTGCTTGGTTGGCCAAAAAGGGTGTATGCGTTTTTTCCTGAATATATTCAGGAAAAAACGCATACGCCCTTTTTGGCCAAGTGCATCATTGTCGACTTTCTGCCTCTTTTCCTATGCTTTAAATGCAATTCCAGTCTACCTCCTGAAATCGGTTTCCTGCAATTCTGCCCGGCTTTCAAGTCCTCTTGGCAGCCTTACTTCAGTATATTTTTGGATGATAGCTGTCATTTATAACTCTGCAGGTTTGTGAATTACAGTGCCCCTGAGCTCCTTTCTTCAACTCGCTTTCTTGTGAGCTGGCCGCAACACCGCAGGATTGCTTCAGGCCCTAATATGATTCCGGCACGGCACGCTGAGCCTTTGGTTAATTCCTCTTCCTGGTGGGAAATGAGAGTTAAATTTTCCCGTCCAGACACCTCCAGCTAGTCTCTCATTGGTTCTCCCTATTCCTGTTCATCTTCCGCGGAATTTGCAAACTGGGCCAAACAGGAGGTTAAAGGCACTGACTCTCCAAGTCGGGAGAGTGTTAGTAAAGCATCTGGAATGTTGCACCCGAGTACCAGGGGACGAGAACTGAGACATATTTCAACACGTCTCCCGATCACACGGTTGATCATACTCTGGGTTCCACATGCATGTTTTAGCTGAAGGAAGAATCCCTTAAACCTGGAGAGTTGAGACCCGTGGAATGGGTACCATGCAATATGACTTCAAAGGGTCTTCATTTGCTCACCAAAACTCTCCAATCCTATCACTGCTGCGTTTTTGCCCCTGTACTCACGATTGATTCACTTTCAGAGACATAGCAATCCATAGGTTTTAAGATACTTACTAGTCAGGTACATTATTAGGCGTTTAATATGGGGTTTTGAGTCCATTTCGTTGAGCAAGGAGTAGCTCTTGTCTATTACATATTTGGCTTAAGGAACTTTATCTGTGCTCATTTCAATCTCTGGTTTTATGCAGCACCCCAACTCACCTTTCCCCTTAAGCAAGCATAAGTTGGTTTTCTAAATTTGGGACCATGTTCTGTTTTGAAATTCAGATCCTGTGTAGCCAAGTTTACATTCCGTGTATTAGTGATATCTTATGATGTTTCTTTTTCTGTGTGACTTATTTCAGTTAGAATCATCATACCTGAATCCACTCATTATGCTGCTATGGGCCTGATGACATAGATGTCATTGCTGAGTGATATTGCATTGTACGTAAGTACCACAGCTTCTTTATCCATTTTTCGCTTTATGCTATATTGAACTTGCACCGTAAATGAGTTTCTTGTAAACAGAGCCATCCCAAACTTTGGGGTGGCTGTGTCTTTTTGATTTTAATTTCCCTAAGCTATAGGACCATAAGTGGAAGTGCCCTAGGCTCTGTTGCTTTGTTTTTTAGATGTTTCAGGAAACACCATACACTTCTCCCGAGTGGCTGTTGGCAATTTACATCCCGCCCATCAGCATAACAAGGCTCCCAGTTCTCCATGGCCTGTCCTGCCTTTCTGGATTTTACACTTTTTTCAGATGGCCCTTTTGACGGGGGGAAGTGAGACTTCATTGTAGTGCAGATTTCCTTTGCAAGCTTGCTTGGTTGGCCAAAAAGGGCGTATGCGTTTTTTCCTGAATATATTCAGGAAAAAACGCATACGCCCTTTTTGGCCAAGTGCATCATTGTCGACCTTCTGCCTCTTTTCCTATGCTTTAAATGCAATTCCAGTCTACCTCCTGAAATCGGTTTCCTGTAATTCTGCCCGGCTTTCAAGTCCTCTTGGCAGCCTTACTTCAGTATATTTTTGGATGATAGCTGTCATTTATAACTCTGCAGGTTTGTGAATTACAGTACCCCTGAGCTCCTTTCTTCAACTCGCTTTCTTGTGAGCTGGCCGCAACACCGCAGGATTGCTTCAGGCCCTAATCTGGTTCCGGCATGGCACGCTGAGCCTTTGGTTAATTCCTCTTCCTGGTGGGAAATGAGAGTTAAATTTTCCCGTCCAGACACCTCCAGCTAGTCTCTCATTGGTTCTCCCTATTCCTGTTCATCTTCCGCGGAATTTGCAAACTGGGCCAAACAGGAGGTTAAAGGCACTGACTCTCCAAGTCGGGAGAGTGTTAGTAAAGCATCTGGAATGTTGCACCCGAGTACCAGGGGACGAGAACTGAGACATATTTCAACACGTCTCCCGATCACACGGTTGATCATACTCTGGGTTCCACATGCATGTTTTAGCTGAAGGAAGAATCCCTTAAACCTGGAGAGTTGAGACCCGTGGAATGGGTACCATGCAATATGACTTCAAAGGGTCTTCATTTGCTCACCAAAACTCTCCAATCCTATCACTGCTGCGTTTTTGCCCCTGTACTCACGATTGATTCACTTTCAGAGACATAGCAATCCATAGGTTTTAAGATACTTACTAGTCAGGTACATTATTAGGCGTTTAATATGGGGTTTTGAGTCCATTTCGTTGAGCAAGGAGTAGCTCTTGTCTATTACATATTTGGCTTAAGGAACTTTATCTGTGCTCATTTCAATCTCTGGTTTTATGCAGCACCCCAACTCACCTTTCCCCTTAAGCAAGCATAAGTTGATTTTCTAAATTTGGGACCATGTTCTGTTTTGAAATTCAGTTCCTGTGTAGCCAAGTTTACATTCCGTGTATTAGTGATATCTTATGATGTTTCTTTTTCTGTGTGACTTATTTCAGTTAGAATCATCATACCTGAATCCACTCATTATGCTGCTATGGGCCTGATGACATAGATGTCATTGCTGAGTGATATTGCATTGTACGTAAGTACCACAACTTCTTTATCCATTTTCCGCTTTATGCGATATTGAACTTGTACCGTAAACGAGTTTCTTGTAAACAGAGCCATCCCAAACTTTGGGGTGGCTGTGTCTTTTTGATTTTAATTTCCCTAAGCTATAGGACCATAAGTGGAAGTGCCCTAGGCTCTGTTGCTTTGTTTTTTAGATGTTTCAGGAAACACCATACACTTCTCCCGAGTGGCTGTTGGCAATTTACATCCCGCCCATCAGCATAACAAGGCTCCCAGTTCTCCATGGCCTGTCCTGCCTTTCTGGATTTTACACTTTTTTCAGATGGCCCTTTTGACGGGGGGAAGTGAGACTTCATTGTAGTGCAGATTTCCTTTGCAAGCTTGCTTGGTTGGCCAAAAAGGGCGTATGCGTTTTTTCCTGAATATATTCAGGAAAAAACGCATACGCCCTTTTTGGCCAAGTGCATCATTGTCGACCTTCTGCCTCTTTTCCTATGCTTTAAATGCAATTCCAGTCTACCTCCTGAAATCGGTTTCCTGTAATTCTGCCCGGCTTTCAAGTCCTCTTGGCAGCCTTACTTCAGTATATTTTTGGATGATAGCTGTCATTTATAACTCTGCAGGTTTGTGAATTACAGTACCCCTGAGCTCCTTTCTTCAACTCGCTTTCTTGTGAGCTGGCCGCAACACCGCAGGATTGCTTCAGGCCCTAATCTGGTTCCGGCATGGCACGCTGAGCCTTTGGTTAATTCCTCTTCCTGGTGGGAAATGAGAGTTAAATTTTCCCGTCCAGACACCTCCAGCTAGTCTCTCATTGGTTCTCCCTATTCCTGTTCATCTTCCGCGGAATTTGCAAACTGGGCCAAACAGGAGGTTAAAGGCACTGACTCTCCAAGTCGGGAGAGTGTTAGTAAAGCATCTGGAATGTTGCACCCGAGTACCAGGGGACGAGAACTGAGACATATTTCAACACGTCTCCCGATCACACGGTTGATCATACTCTGGGTTCCACATGCATGTTTTAGCTGAAGGAAGAATCCCTTAAACCTGGAGAGTTGAGACCCGTGGAATGGGTACCATGCAATATGACTTCAAAGGGTCTTCATTTGCTCACCAAAACTCTCCAATCCTATCACTGCTGCGTTTTTGCCCCTGTACTCACGATTGATTCACTTTCAGAGACATAGCAATCCATAGGTTTTAAGATACTTACTAGTCAGGTACATTATTAGGCGTTTAATATGGGGTTTTGAGTCCATTTCGTTGAGCAAGGAGTAGCTCTTGTCTATTACATATTTGGCTTAAGGAACTTTATCTGTGCTCATTTCAATCTCTGGTTTTATGCAGCACCCCAACTCACCTTTCCCCTTAAGCAAGCATAAGTTGATTTTCTAAATTTGGGACCATGTTCTGTTTTGAAATTCAGTTCCTGTGTAGCCAAGTTTACATTCCGTGTATTAGTGATATCTTATGATGTTTCTTTTTCTGTGTGACTTATTTCAGTTAGAATCATCATACCTGAATCCACTCATTATGCTGCTATGGGCCTGATGACATAGATGTCATTGCTGAGTGATAGTGCATTGTACGTAAGTACCACAACTTCTTTATCCATTTTTCGCTTTATGCGATATTGAACTTGTACTGTAAATGAGTTTCTCGTAAACAGAGCCATCCCAAACTTTGGGGTGGCTGTGTCTTTTTGATTTTAATTTCCCTAAGCTATAGGACCATAAGTGGAAGTGCCCTAGGCTCTGTTGCTTTGTTTTTTAGATGTTTCAGGAAACACCATACACTTCTCCCGAGTGGCTGTTGGCAATTTACATCCCGCCCATCAGCATAACAAGGCTCCCAGTTCTCCATGGCCTGTCCTGCCTTTCTGGATTTTACACTTTTTTCAGATGGCCCTTTTGACGGTGGGGAAGTGAGACTTCATTGTAGTGCAGATTTCCTTTGCAAGCTTGCTTGGTTGGCCAAAAAGGGCGTATGCGTTTTTTCCTGAATATATTCAGGAAAAAACGCATACGCCCTTTTTGGCCAAGTGCATCATTGTCGACCTTCTGCCTCTTTTCCTATGCTTTAAATGCAATTCCAGTCTACCTCCTGAAATCGGTTTCCTGCAATTCTGCCCGGCTTTCAAGTCCTCTTGGCAGCCTTACTTCAGTATATTTTTGGATGATAGCTGTCATTTATAACTCTGCAGGTTTGTGAATTACAGTGCCCCTGAGCTCCTTTCTTCAACTCGCTTTCTTGTGAGCTGGCCGCAACACCGCAGGATTGCTTCAGGCCCTAATCTGGTTCTGGCATGGCACGCTGAGCCTTTGGTTAATTCCTCTTCCTGGTGGGAAATGAGAGTTAAATTTTCCCGTCCAGACACCTCCAGCTAGTCTCTCATTGGTTCTCCCTATTCCTGTTCATCTTCCGCGGAATTTGCAAACTGGGCCAAACAGGAGGTTAAAGGCACTGACTCTCCAAGTCGGGAGAGTGTTAGTAAAGCATCTGGAATGTTGCACCCGAGTACCAGGGGACGAGAACTGAGACATATTTCAACACGTCTCCCGATCACACGGTTGATCATACTCTGGGTTCCACATGCATGTTTTAGCTGAAGGAAGAATCCCTTAAACCTGGAGAGTTGAGACCCGTGGAATGGGTACCATGCAATATGACTTCAAAGGGTCTTCATTTGCTCACCAAAACTCTCCAATCCTATCACTGCTGCGTTTTTGCCCCTGTACTCACGATTGATTCACTTTCAGAGACATAGCAATCCATAGGTTTTAAGATACTTACTAGTCAGGTACATTATTAGGCGTTTAATATGGGGTTTTGAGTCCATTTCGTTGAGCAAGGAGTAGCTCTTGTCTATTACATATTTGGCTTAAGGGACTTTATCTGTGCTCATTTCAATCTCTGGTTTTATGCAGCACCCCAACTCACCTTTCCCCTTAAGCAAGCATAAGTTGATTTTCTAAATTTGGGACCATGTTCTGTTTTGAAATTCAGTTCCTGTGTAGCCAAGTTTACATTCCGTGTATTAGTGATATCTTATGATGTTTCTTTTTCTGTGTGACTTATTTCAGTTAGAATCATCATACCTGAATCCACTCATTATGCTGCTATGGGCCTGATGACATAGATGTCATTGCTGAGTGATATTGCATTGTACGTAAGTACCACAACTTCTTTATCCATTTTCCGCTTTATGCGATATTGAACTTGTACCGTAAACGAGTTTCTTGTAAACAGAGCCATCCCAAACTTTGGGGTGGCTGTGTCTTTTTGATTTTAATTTCCCTAAGCTATAGGACCATAAGTGGAAGTGCCCTAGGCTCTGTTGCTTTGTTTTTTAGATGTTTCAGGAAACACCATACACTTCTCCCGAGTGGCTGTTGGCAATTTACATCCCGCCCATCAGCATAACAAGGCTCCCAGTTCTCCATGGCCTGTCCTGCCTTTCTGGATTTTACACTTTTTTCAGATGGCCCTTTTGACGGGGGGGAAGTGAGACTTCATTGTAGTGCAGATTTCCTTTGCAAGCTTGCTTGGTTGGCCAAAAAGGGCATATGCGTTTTTTTTCCTGAATATATTCAGGAAAAAACGCATACGCCCTTTTTGGCCAAGTGCATCATTGTCGACCTTCTGCCTCTTTTCCTATGCTTTAAATGCAATTCCAGTCTACCTCCTGAAATCGGTTTCCTGCAATTCTGCCCGGCTTTCAAGTCCTCTTGGCAGCCTTACTTCAGTATATTTTTGGATGATAGCTGTCATTTATAACTCTGCAGGTTTGTGAATTACAGTGCCCCTGAGCTCCTTTCTTCAACTCGCTTTCTTGTGAGCTGGCCGCAACACCGCAGGATTGCTTCAGGCCCTAATCTGGTTCCGGCATGGCACGCTGAGCCTTTGGTTAATTCCTCTTCCTGGTGGGAAATGAGAGTTAAATTTTCCCGTCCAGACACCTCCAGGTAGTCTCTCATTGGTTCTCCCTATTCCTGTTCATCTTCTGCGGAATTTGCAAACTGGGCCAAACAGGAGGTTAAAGGCACTGACTCTCCAAGTCGGGAGAGTGTTAGTAAAGCATCTGGAATGTTGCACCCGAGTACCAGGGGACGAGAACTGAGACATATTTCAACACGTCTCCCGATCACATGGTTGATCATACTCTGGGTTCCACATGCATGTTTTAGCTGAAGGAAGAATCCCTTAAACCTGGAGAGTTGAGACCCGTGGAATGGGTACCATGCAATATGACTTCAAAGGGTCTTCATTTGCTCACCAAAACTCTCCAATCCTATCACTGCTGCGTTTTTGCCCCTGTACTCACGATTGATTCACTTTCAGAGACATAGCAATCCATAGGTTTTAAGATACTTACTAGTCAGGTACATTATTAGGCGTTTAATATGGGGTTTTGAGTCCATTTCGTTGAGCAAGGAGTAGCTCTTGTCTATTACATATTTGGCTTAAGAAACTTTATCTGTGCTCATTTCAATCTCTGGTTTTATGCAGCACCCCAACTCACCTTTCCCCTTAAGCAAGCATAAGTTGATTTTCTAAATTTGGGACCATGTTCTGTTTTGAAATTCAGTTCCTGTGTAGCCAAGTTTACATTCCGTGTATTAGTGATATCTTATGATGTTTCTTTTTCTGTGTGACTTATTTCAGTTAGAATCATCATACCTGAATCCACTCATTATGCTGCTATGGGCCTGATGACATAGATGTCATTGCTGAGTGATAGTGCATTGTACGTAAGTACCACAACTTCTTTATCCATTTTTCGCTTTATGCGATATTGAACTTGTACCGTAAACGAGTTTCTTGTAAACAGAGCCATCCCAAACTTTGGGGTGGCTGTGTCTTTTTGATTTTAATTTCCCTAAGCTATAGGACCATAAGTGGAAATGCCCTAGGCTCTGTTGCTTTGTTTTTTAGATGTTTCAGGAAACACCATACACTTCTCCCGAGTGGCTGTTGGCAATTTACATCCCGCCCATCAGCATAACAAGGCTCCCAGTTCTCCATGGCCTGTCCTGCCTTTCTGGATTTTACACTTTTTTCAGATGGCCCTTTTGACGGGGGGGAAGTGAGACTTCATTGTAGTGCAGATTTCCTTTGCAAGCTTGCTTGGTTGGCCAAAAAGGGCGTATGCGTTTTTTCCTGAATATATTCAGGAAAAAACGCATACGCACTTTTTGGCCAAGTGCATCATTGTCGACCTTCTGCCTCTTTTCCTATGCTTTAAATGCAATTCCAGTCTACCTCCTGAAATCGGTTTCCTGCAATTCTACCCGGCTTTCAAGTCCTCTTGGCAGACTTACTTCAGTATATTTTTGGATGATAGCTGTCATTTATAACTCTGCAGGTTTGTGAATTACAGTGCCCCTGAGCTCCTTTCTTCAACTCGCTTTCTTGTGAGCTGGCCGCAATACCGCAGGATTGCTTCAGGCCCTAATCTGGTTCCGGCATGGCACGCTGAGCCTTTGGTTAATTCCTCTTCCTGGTGGGAAATGAGAGTTAAATTTTCCCGTCCAGACACCTCCAGCTAGTCTCTCATTGGTTCTCCCTATTCCTGTTCATCTTCCGCGGAATTTGCAAACTGGGCCAAAGAGGAGGTTAAAGGCACTGACTCTCCAAGTCGGGCGAGTGTTAGTAAAGCATCTGGAATGTTGCACCCGAGTACCAGGGGACGAGAACTGAGACATATTTCAACACGTCTCCTGATCACACGGTTGATCATACTCTGGGTTCCACATGCATGTTTTAGCTGAAGGAAGAATCCCTTAAACCTGGAGAGTTGAGACCCGTGGAATGGGTACCATGCAATATGACTTCAAAGGGTCTTCATTTGCTCACCAAAACTCTCCAATCCTATCACTGCTGCGTTTTTGCCCCTGTACTCACGATTGATTCACTTTCAGAGACATAGCAATCCATAGGTTTTAAGATACTTACTAGTCAGGTACATTATTAGGCGTTTAATATGGGGTTTTGAGTCCATTTCGTTGAGCAAGGAGTAGCTCTTGTCTATTACATATTTGGCTTAAGGAACTTTATCTGTGCTCATTTCAATTTCTGGTTTTATGCAGCACCCCAACTCACCTTTCCCCTTAAGCAAGCATAAGTTGATTTTCTAAATTTGGGACCATGTTCTGTTTTGAAATTCTGTTCCTGTGTAGCCAAGTTTACATTCCGTGTATTAGTGATACCTTATGATGTTTCTTTTTCTGTGTGACTTATTTCAGTTAGAATCATCATACCTGAATCCACTCATTATGCTGCTATGGGCCTGATGACATAGATGTCATTGCTGAGTGATAGTGCATTGTACGTAAGTACCACAACTTCTTTATCCATTTTTCGCTTTATGCGATATTGAACTTGTACCGTAAACGAGTTTCTTGTAAACAGAGCCATCCCAAACTTTGGGGTGGCTGTGTCTTTTTGATTTTAATTTCCCTAAGCTATAGGACCATAAGTGGAAGTGCCCTAGGCTCTGTTGCTTTGTTTTTTAGATGTTTCAGGAAACACCATACACTTCTCCCGAGTGGCTGTTGGCAATTTACATCCCGCCCATCAGCATAACAAGGCTCCCAGTTCTCCATGGCCTGTCCTGCCTTTCTGGATTTTACACTTTTTTCAGATGGCCCTTTTGACGGGGTGAAGTGAGACTTCATTGTAGTTCAGATTTCCTTTGCAAGCTTGCTTGGTTGGCCAAAAAGGGCGTATGCGTTTTTTCCTGAATATATTCAGGAAAAAACGCATACGCCCTTTTTGGCCAAGTGCATCATTGTCGACCTTCTGCCTCTTTTCCTATGCTTTAAATGCAATTCCAGTCTACCTCCTGAAATCGGTTTCCTGCAATTCTGCCCGGCTTTCAAGTCCTCTTGGCAGCCTTACTTCAGTATATTTTTGGATGATAGCTGTCATTTATAACTCTGCAGGTTTGTGAATTACAGTGCCCCTGAGCTCCTTTCTTCAACTCGCTTTCTTGTGAGCTGGCCGCAACACCGCAGGATTGCTTCAGGCCCTAATCTGGTTCCGGCATGGCACGCTGAGCCTTTGGTTAATTCCTCTTCCTGGTGGGAAATGAGAGTTAAATTTTCCCGTCCAGACACCTCCAGCTAGTCTCTCATTGGTTCTCCCTATTCCTGTTCATCTTCCGCGGAATTTGCAAACTGGGCCAAACAGGAGGTTAAAGGCACTGACTCTCCAAGTCGGGAGAGTGTTAGTAAAGCATCTGGAATGTTGCACCCGAGTACCAGGGGACGAGAACTGAGACATATTTCAACACGTCTCCCGATCACACGGTTGATCATACTCTGGGTTCCACATGCATGTTTTAGCTGAAGGAAGAATCCCTTAAACCTGGAGAGTTGAGACCCGTGGAATGGGTACCATGCAATATGACTTCAAAGGGTCTTCATTTGCTCACCAAAACTCTCCAATCCTATCACTGCTGCGTTTTTGCCCCTGTACTCACGATTGATTCACTTTCAGAGACATAGCAATCCATAGGTTTTAAGATACTTACTAGTCAGGTACATTATTAGGCGTTTAATATGGGGTTTTGAGTCCATTTCGTTGAGCAAGGAGTAGCTCTTGTCTATTACATATTTGGCTTAAGGGACTTTATCTGTGCTCATTTCAATCTCTGGTTTTATGCAGCACCCCAACTCACCTTTCCCCTTAAGCAAGCATAAGTTGATTTTCTAAATTTGGGACCATGTTCTGTTTTGAAATTCAGTTCCTGTGTAGCCAAGTTTACATTCCGTGTATTAGTGATATCTTATGATGTTTCTTTTTCTGTGTGACTTATTTCAGTTAGAATCATCATACCTGAATCCACTCATTATGCTGCTATGGGCCTGATGACATAGATGTCATTGCTGAGTGATATTGCATTGTACGTAAGTACCACAACTTCTTTATCCATTTTCCGCTTTATGCGATATTGAACTTGTACCGTAAACGAGTTTCTTGTAAACAGAGCCATCCCAAACTTTGGGGTGGCTGTGTCTTTTTGATTTTAATTTCCCTAAGCTATAGGACCATAAGTGGAAGTGCCCTAGGCTCTGTTGCTTTGTTTTTTAGATGTTTCAGGAAACACCATACACTTCTCCCGAGTGGCTGTTGGCAATTTACATCCCGCCCATCAGCATAACAAGGCTCCCAGTTCTCCATGGCCTGTCCTGCCTTTCTGGATTTTACACTTTTTTCAGATGGCCCTTTTGACGGGGGGGGAAGTGAGACTTAATTGTAGTGCAGATTTCCTTTGCAAGCTTGCTTGGTTGGCCAAAAAGGGCGTATGCGTTTTTTTTCCTGAATATATTCAGGAAAAAACGCATACGCCCTTTTTGGCCAAGTGCATCATTGTCGACCTTCTGCCTCTTTTCCTATGCTTTAAATGCAATTCCAGTCTACCTCCTGAAATCGGTTTCCTGCAATTCTGCCCGGCTTTCAAGTCCTCTTGGCAGCCTTACTTCAGTATATTTTTGGATGATAGCTGTCATTTATAACTCTGCAGGTTTGTGAATTACAGTGCCCCTGAGCTCCTTTCTTCAACTCGCTTTCTTGTGAGCTGGCCGCAACACCGCAGGATTGCTTCAGGCCCTAATCTGGTTCCGGCATGGCACGCTGAGCCTTTGGTTAATTCCTCTTCCTGGTGGGAAATGAGAGTTAAATTTTCCCGTCCAGACACCTCCAGCTAGTCTCTCATTGGTTCTCCCTATTCCTGTTCATCTTCCGCGGAATTTGCAAACTGGGCCAAACAGGAGGTTAAAGGCACTGACTCTCCAAGTCGGGAGAGTGTTAGTAAAGCATCTGGAATGTTGCACCCGAGTACCAGGGGACGAGAACTGAGACATATTTCAACACGTCTCCCGATCACACGGTTGATCATACTCTGGGTTCCACATGCATGTTTTAGCTGAAGGAAGAATCCCTTAAACCTGGAGAGTTGAGACCCGTGGAATGGGTACCATGCAATATGACTTCAAAGGGTCTTCATTTGCTCACCAAAACTCTCCAATCCTATCACTGCTGCGTTTTTGCCCCTGTACTCACGATTGATTCACTTTCAGAGACATAGCAATCCATAGGTTTTAAGATACTTACTAGTCAGGTACATTATTAGGCGTTTAATATGGGGTTTTGAGTCCATTTCGTTGAGCAAGGAGTAGCTCTTGACTATTACATATTTGGCTTAAGGAACTTTATCTGTGCTCATTTCAATCTCTGGTTTTATGCAGCACCCCAACTCACCTTTCCCCTTAAGCAAGCATAAGTTGGTTTTCTAAATTTGGGACCATGTTCTGTTTTGAAATTCAGTTCCTGTGTAGCCAAGTTTACATTCCGTGTATTAGTGATATCTTATGATGTTTCTTTTTCTGTGTGACTTATTTCAGTTAGAATCATCATACCTGAATCCACTCATTATGCTGCTATGGGCCTGATGACATAGATGTCATTGCTGAGTGATAGTGCATTGTACATAAGTACCACAACTTCTTTATCCATTTTTCGCTTTATGCGATATTGAACTTGTACCGTAAACGAGTTTCTTGTAAACAGAGCCATCCCAAACTTTGGGGTGGCTGTGTCTTTTTGATTTTAATTTCCCTAAGCTATAGGACCATAAGTGGAAGTGCCCTAGGCTCTGTTGCTTTGTTTTTTAGATGTTTCAGGAAACACCATACACTTCTCCCGAGTGGCTGTTGGCAATTTACATCCCGCCCATCAGCATAACAAGGCTCCCAGTTCTCCATGGCCTGTCCTGCCTTTCTGGATTTTACACTTTTTTCAGATGGCCCTTTTGACGGGGGGGAAGTGAGACTTCATTGTAGTGCAGATTTCCTTTGCAAGCTTGCTTGGTTGGCCAAAAAGGGCGTATGCGTTTTTTCCTGAATATATTCAGGAAAAAACGCATACGCCCTTTTTGGCCAAGTGCATCATTGTCGACCTTCTGCCTCTTTTCCTATGCTTTAAATGCAATTCCAGTCTACCTCCTGAAATCGGTTTCCTGCAATTCTGCCCGGCTTTCAAGTCCTCTTGGCAGACTTACTTCAGTATATTTTTGGATGATAGCTGTCATTTATTACTCTGCAGGTTTGTGAATTACAGTGCCCCTGAGCTCCTTTCTTCAACTCGCTTTCTTGTGAGCTGGCCGCAACACCGCAGGATTGCTTCACGCCCTAATCTGGTTCCGGCATGGCACGCTGAGCCTTTGGTTAATTCCTCTTCCTGGTGGGAAATGAGAGTTAAATTTTCCCGTCCAGACACCTCCAGCTAGTCTCTCATTGGTTCTCCCTATTCCTGTTCATCTTCCGCGGAATTTGCAAACTGGGCCAAAAGGAGGTTAAAGGCACTGACTCTCCAAGTCGGGAGAGTGTTAGTAAAGCATCTGGAATGTTGCACCCGAGTACCAGGGGACGAGAACTGAGACATATTTCAACACGTCTCCCGATCACACGGTTGATCATACTCTGGGTTCCACATGCATGTTTTAGCTGAAGGAAGAATCCCTTAAACCTGGAGAGTTGAGACCCGTGGAATGGGTACCATGCAATATGACTTCAAAGGGTCTTCATTTGCTCACCAAAACTCTCCAATCCTATCACTGCTGCGTTTTTGCCCCTGTACTCATGATTGATTCACTTTCAGAGACATAGCAATCCATAGGTTTTAAGATACTTACTAGTCAGGTACATTATTAGGCGTTTAATATGGGGTTTTGAGTCCATTTCGTTGAGCAAGGAGTAGCTCTTGTCTATTACATATTTGGCTTAAGGAACTTTATCTGTGCTCATTTCAATCTCTGGTTTTATGCAGCACCCCAACTCACCTTTCCCCTTAAGCAAGCATAAGTTGGTTTTCTAAATATGGGACCATGTTCTGTTTTGAAATTCAGTTCCTGTGTAGCCAAGTTTACATTCCGTGTATTAGTGATATCTTATGATGTTTCTTTTTCTGTGTGACTTATTTCAGTTAGAATCATCATACCTGAATCCACTCATTATGCTGCTATGGGCCTGATGACATAGATGTCATTGCTGAGTGATAGTGCATTGTACGTAAGTACCACAACTTCTTTATCCATTTTTCGCTTTATGCGATATTGAACTTGTACCGTAAACGAGTTTCTTGTAAACAGAGCCATCCCAAACTTTGGGGTGGCTGTGTCTTTTTGATTTTAATTTCCCTAAGCTATAGGACCATAAGTGGAAGTGCCCTAGGCTCTGTTGCTTTGTTTTTTAGATGTTTCAGGAAACACCATACACTTCTCCCGAGTGGCTGTTGGCAATTTACATCCCGCCCATCAGCATAACAAGGCTCCCAGTTCTCCATGGCCTGTCCTGCCTTTCTGGATTTTACACTTTTTTCAGATGGCCCTTTTGACGGGGGGGAAGTGAGACTTCATTGTAGTGCAGATTTCCTTTGCAAGCTTGCTTGGTTGGCCAAAAAGGGCGTATGCGTTTTTTCCTGAATATATTCAGGAAAAAACGCATACGCCCTTTTTGGCCAAGTGCATCATTGTCGACCTTCTGCCTCTTTTCCTATGCTTTAAATGCAATTCCTGTCTACCTCCTGAAATCGGTTTCCTGCAATTCTGCCCGGCTTTCAAGTCCTCTTGGCAGCCTTACTTCAGTATATTTTTGGATGATAACTGTCATTTATAACTCTGCAGGTTTGTGAATTACAGTGCCCCTGAGCTCCTTTCTTCAACTCGCTTTCTTGTGAGCTGGCCGCAACACCGCAGGATTGCTTCAGGCCCTAATCTGGTTCCGGCATGGCACGCTGAGCCTTTGGTTAATTCCTCTTCCTGGTGGGAAATGAGAGTTAAATTTTCCCATCCAGACACCTCCAGCTAGTCTCTCATTGGTTCTCCCTATTCCTGTTCATCTTCCGCGGAATTTGCAAACTGGGCCAAACAGGAGGTTAAAGGCACTGACTCTCCAAGTCGGGAGAGTGTTAGTAAAGCATCTGGAATGTTGCACCCGAGTACCAGGGGACGAGAACTGAGACATATTTCAACACGTCTCCCGATCACACGGTTGATCATACTCTGGGTTCCACATGCATGTTTTAGCTGAAGGAAGAATCCCTTAAACCTGGAGAGTTGAGACCCGTGGAATGGGTACCATGCAATATGACTTCAAAGGGTCTTCATTTGCTCACCAAAACTCTCCAATCCTATCACTGCTGCGTTTTTGCCCCTGTACTCACGATTGATTCACTTTCAGAGACATAGCAATCCATAGGTTTTAAGATACTTACTAGTCAGGTACATTATTAGGCGTTTAATATGGGGTTTTGAGTCCATTTCGTTGAGCAAGGAGTAGCTCTTGTCTATTACATATTTGGCTTAAGGAACTTTATCTGTGCTCATTTCAATCTCTGGTTTTATGCAGCACCCCAACTCACCTTTCCCCTTAAGCAAGCATAAGTTGGTTTTCTAAATTTGGGACCATGTTCTGTTTTGAAATTCAGTTCCTGTGTAGCCAAGTTTACATTCCGTGTATTAGTGATATCTTATGATGTTTCTTTTTCTGTGTGACTTATTTCAGTTAGAATCATCATACCTGAATCCACTCATTATGCTGCTATGGGCCTGATGACATAGATGTCATTGCTGAGTGATATTGCATTGTACGTAAGTACCACACCTTCTTTATCCATTTTTCGCTTTATGCGATATTGAAGTTGTACCGTAAACGAGTTTCTTGTAAACAGAGCCATCCCAAACTTTGGGGTGGCTGTGTCTTTTTGATTTTAATTTCCCTAAGCTATAGGACCATAAGTGGAAGTGCCCTAGGCTCTGTTGCTTTGTTTTTTAGATGTTTCAGGAAACACCATACACTTCTCCCGAGTGGCTGTTGGCAAGTTACATCCCGCCCATCAGCATAACAAGGCTCCCAGTTCTCCATGTCCTGTCCTGCCTTTCTGGATTTTACACTTTTTTCAGATGGCCCTTTTGACGGGGGGGGAAGTGAGACTTCATTGTAGTGCAGATTTCCTTTGCAAGCTTGCTTGGTTGGCCAAAAAGGGCGTATGCGTTTTTTCCTGAATATATTCAGTAAAAAACGCATACGCCCTTTTAGGCCAAGTGCATCATTGTCGACCTTCTGCCTCTTTTCCTATGCTTTAAATGCAATTCCAGTCTACCTCCTGAAATCGGTTTCCTGCAATTCTGCCCGGCTTTCAAGTCCTCTTGGCAGCCTTACTTCAGTATATTTTTGGATGATAGCTGTCATTTATAACTCTGCAGGTTTGTGAATTACAGTGCCCCTGAGCTCCTTTCTTCAACTCGCTTTCTTGTGAGCTGGCCGCAACACCGCAGGATTGCTTCAGGCCCTAATCTGGTTCCGGCATGGCACGCTGAGCCTTTGGTTAATTCCTCTTCCTGGTGGGAAATGAGAGTTAAATTTTCCCGTCCAGACACCTCCAGCTAGTCTCTCATTGGTTCTCCCTATTCCTGTTCATCTTCCGCGGAATTTGCAAACTGGGCCAAACAGGAGGTTAAAGGCACTGACTCTCCAAGTCGGGAGAGTGTTAGTAAAGCATCTGGAATGTTGCACCCGAGTACCAGGGGACGAGAACTGAGACATATTTCAACACGTCTCCCGATCACACGGTTGATCATACTCTGGGTTCCACATGCATGTTTTAGCTGAAGGAAGAATCCCTTAAACCTGGAGAGTTGAGACCCGTGGAATGGGTACCATGCAATATGACTTCAAAGGGTCTTCATTTGCTCACCAAAACTCTCCAATCCTATCACTGCTGCGTTTTTGCCCCTGTACTCACGATTGATTCACTTTCAGAGACATAGCAATCCATAGGTTTTAAGATACTTACTAGTCAGGTACATTATTAGGCGTTTAATATGGGGTTTTGAGTCCATTTCGTTGAGCAAGGAGTAGCTCTTGTCTATTACATATTTGGCTTAAGGAACTTTATCTGTGCTCATTTCAATCTCTGGTTTTATGCAGCACCCCAACTCACCTTTCCCCTTAAGCAAGCATAAGTTGGTTTTCTAAATTTGGGACCATGTTCTGTTTTGAAATTCAGTTCCTGTGTAGCCAAGTTTACATTCCGTGTATTAGTGATATCTTATGATGTTTCTTTTTCTGTGTGACTTATTTCAGTTAGAATCATCATACCTGAATCCACTCATTATGCTGCTATGGGCCTGATGACATAGATGTCATTGCTGAGTGATATTGCATTGTACGTAAGTACCACAACTTCTTTATCCATTTTTCGCTTTATGCGATATTGAACTTGTACCGTAAACGAGTTTCTTGTAAACAGAGCCATCCCAAACTTTGGGGTGGCTGTGTCTTTTTGATTTTAATTTCCCTAAGCTATAGGACCATAAGTGGAAGTGCCCTAGGCTCTGTTGCTTTGTTTTTTAGATGTTTCAGGAAACACCATACACTTCTCCCGAGTGGCTGTTGGCAATTTACATCCCGCCCATCAGCATAACAAGGCTCCCAGTTCTCCATGGCCTGTCCTGCCTTTCTGGATTTTACACTTTTTTCAGATGGCCCTTTTGAGGGGGGGGAAGTGAGACTTCATTGTAGTGCAGATTTCCTTTGCAAGCTTGCTTGGTTGGCCAAAAAGGGCGTATGCGTTTTTTCCTGAATATATTCAGGAAAAAACGCATACGCCCTTTTTGGCCAAGTGCATCATTGTCGACCTTCTGCCTCTTTTCCTATGCTTTAAATGCAATTCCAGTCTACCTCCTGAAATCGGTTTCCTGCAATTCTGCCCGGCTTTCAAGTCCTCTTGGCAGCCTTACTTCAGTATATTTTTGGATGATAGCTGTCATTTATAACTCTGCAGGTTTGTGAATTACAGTGCCCCTGAGCTCCTTTCTTCAACTCGCTTTCTTGTGAGCTGGCCGCAACACCGCATGATTGCTTCAGGCCCTAATCTGGTTCCGGCATGGCACGCTGAGCCTTTGGTTAATTCCTCTTCCTGGTGGGAAATGAGAGTTAAATTTTCCCGTCCAGACACCTCCAGCTAGTCTCTCATTGGTTCTCCCTATTCCTGTTCATCTTCCGTGGAATTTGCAAACTGGGCCAAAGAGGAGGTTAAAGGCACTGACTCTCCAAGTCGGGAGAGTGTTAGTAAAGCATCTGGAATGTTGCACCCGAGTACCAGGGGACGAGAACTGAGACATATTTCAACACGTCTCCCGATCACACGGTTGATCATACTCTGGGTTCCACATGCATGTTTTAGCTGAAGGAAGAATCCCTTAAACCTGGAGAGTTGAGACCCGTGGAATGGGTACCATGCAATATGACTTCAAAGGGTCTTCATTTGCTCACCAAAACTCTCCAATCCTATCACTGCTGCGTTTTTGCCCCTGTACTCACGATTGATTCACTTTCAGAGACATAGCAATCCATAGGTTTTAAGATACTTACTAGTCAGGTACATTATTAGGCGTTTAATATGGGGTTTTGAGTCCATTTCGTTGAGCAAGGAGTAGCTCTTGTCTATTACATATTTGGCTTAAGGAACTTTATCTGTGCTCATTTCAATCTCTGGTTTTATGCAGCACCCCAACTCACCTTTCCCCTTAAGCAAGCATAAGTTGGTTTTCTAAATTTGGGACAATGTTCTGTTTTGAAATTCAGTTCCTGTGTAGCCAAGTTTACATTCCGTGTATTAGTGATATCTTATGATGTTTCTTTTTCTGTGTGACTTATTTCAGTTAGAATCATCATACCTGAATCCACTCATTATGCTGCTATGGGCCTGATGACATAGATGTCATTGCTGAGTGATATTGCATTGTACGTAAGTACCACAACTTCTTTATCCATTTTTCGCTTTATGCGATATTGAACTTGTACCGTAAACGAGTTTCTTGTAAACAGAGCCATCCCAAACTTTGGGGTGGCTGTGTCTTTTTGATTTTAATTTCCCTAAGCTATAGGACCATAAGTGGAAGTGCCCTAGGCTCTGTTGCTTTGTTTTTTAGATGTTTCAGGAAACACCATACACTTCTCCCGAGTGGCTGTTGGCAAGTTACATCCCGCCCATCAGCATAACATGGCTCCCAGTTCTCCATGGCCTGTCCTGCCTTTCTGGATTTTACACTTTTTTCAGATGGCCCTTTTGACGGGGGGGGGAAGTGAGACTTCATTGTAGTGCAGATTTCCTTTGCAAGCTTGCTTGGTTGGCCAAAAAGGGCGTATGCGTTTTTTCCTGAATATATTCAGGAAAAAACGCATACGCCCTTTTTGGCCAAGTGCATCATTGTCGACCTTCTGCCTCTTTTCCTATGCTTTAAATGCAATTCCAGTCTACCTCCTGAAATCGGTTTCCTGCAATTCTGCCCGGCTTTCAAGTCCTCTTGGCAGCCTTACTTCAGTATATTTTTGGATGATAGCTGTCATTTATAACTCTGCAGGTTTGTGAATTACAGTGCCCCTGAGCTCCTTTCTTCAACTCGCTTTCTTGTGAGCTGGCCGCAACACCGCAGGATTGCTTCAGGCCCTAATCTGGTTCCGGCATGGCACGCTGAGCCTTTGGTTAATTCCTCTTCCTGGTGGGAAATGAGAGTTAAATTTTCCCGTCCAGACACCTCCAGCTAGTCTCTCATTGGTTCTCCCTATTCCTGTTCATCTTCCGCGGAATTTGCAAACTGGGCCAAAGAGGAGGTTAAAGGCACTGACTCTCCAAGTCGGGAGAGTGTTAGTAAAGCATCTGGAAGGTTGCACCCGAGTACCAGGGGACGAGAACTGAGACATATTTCAACACGTCTCCCGATCACACGGTTGATCATACTCTGGGTTCCACATGCATGTTTTAGCTGAAGGAAGAATCCCTTAAACCTGGAGAGTTGAGACCCGTGGAATGGGTACCATGCAATATGACTTCAAAGGGTCTTCATTTGCTCACCAAAACTCTCCAATCCTATCACTGCTGCGTTTTTGCCCCTGTACTCACGATTGATTCACTTTCAGAGACATAGCAATCCATAGGTTTTAAGATACTTACTAGTCAGGTACATTATTAGGCGTTTAATATGGGGTTTTGAGTCCATTTCGTTGAGCAAGGAGTAGCTCTTGTCTATTACATATTTGGCTTAAGGAACTTTATCTGTGCTCATTTCAATCTCTGGTTTTATGCAGCACCCCAACTCACCTTTCCCCTTAAGCAAGCATAAGTTGGTTTTCTAAATTTGGGACCATGTTCTGTTTTGAAATTCAGTTCCTGTGTAGCCAAGTTTACATTCCGTGTATTAGTGATATCTTATGATGTTTCTTTTTCTGTGTGACTTATTTCAGTTAGAATCATCATACCTGAATCCACTCATTATGCTGCTATGGGCCTGATGACATAGATGTCATTGCTGAGTGATATTGCATTGTACGTAAGTACCACAACTTCTTTATCCATTTTTCGCTTTATGCGATATTGAAGTTGTACCGTAAACGAGTTTCTTGTAAACAGAGCCATCCCAAACTTTGGGGTGGCTGTGTCTTTTTGATTTTAATTTCCCTAAGCTATAGGACCATAAGTGGAAGTGCCCTAGGCTCTGTTGCTTTGTTTTTTAGATGTTTCAGGAAACACCATACACTTCTCCCGAGTGGCTGTTGGCAAGTTACATCCCGCCCATCAGCATAACAAGGCTCCCAGTTCTCCATGGCCTGTCCTGCCTTTCTGGATTTTACACTTTTTTCAGATGGCCCTTTTGACGGTGGGGGGGGGGAGTGAGACTTCATTGTAGTGCAGATTTCCTTTGCAAGCTTGCTTGGTTGGCCAAAAAGGGCGTATGCGTTTTTTCCTGAATATATTCAGGAAAAAACGCATACGCCCTTTTTGGCCAAGTGCATCATTGTCGACCTTCTGCCTCTTTTCCTATGCTTTAAATGCAATTCCAGTCTACCTCCTGAAATCGGTTTCCTGCAATTCTGCCCGGCTTTCAAGTCCTCTTGGCAGCCTTACTTCAGTATATTTTTGGATGATAGCTGTCATTTATAACTCTGCAGGTTTGTGAATTACAGTGCCCCTGAGCTCCTTTCTTCAACTCGCTTTCTTGTGAGCTGGCCGCAACACCGCAGGATTGCTTCAGGCCCTAATCTGGTTCCGGCATGGCACGCTGAGCCTTTGGTTAATTCCTCTTCCTGGTGGGAAATGAGAGTTAAATTTTCCCGTCCAGACACCTCCAGCTAGTCTCTCATTGGTTCTCCCTATTCCTGTTCATCTTCCGCGGAATTTGCAAACTGGGCCAAACAGGAGGTTAAAGGCACTGACTCTCCAAGTCGGGAGAGTGTTAGTAAAGCATCTGGAATGTTGCACCCGAGTACCAGGGGACGAGAACTGAGACATATTTCAACACGTCTCCCGATCACACGGTTGATCATACTCTGGGTTCCACATGCATGTTTTAGCTGAAGGAAGAATCCCTTAAACCTGGAGAGTTGAGACCCGTGGAATGGGTACCATGCAATATGACTTCAAAGGGTCTTCATTTGCTCACCAAAACTCTCCAATCCTATCACTGCTGCGTTTTTGCCCCTGTACTCACGATTGATTCACTTTCAGAGACATAGCAATCCATAGGTTTTAAGATACTTACTAGTCAGGTACATTATTAGGCGTTTAATATGGGGTTTTGAGTCCATTTCGTTGAGCAAGGAGTAGCTCTTGTCTATTACATATTTGGCTTAAGGAACTTTATCTGTGCTCATTTCAATCTCTGGTTTTATGCAGCACCCCAACTCACCTTTCCCCTTAAGCAAGCATAAGTTGGTTTTCTAAATTTGGGACCATGTTCTGTTTTGAAATTCAGTTCCTGTGTAGCCAAGTTTACATTCCGTGTATTAGTGATATCTTATGATGTTTCTTTTTCTGTGTGACTTATTTCAGTTAGAATCATCATACCTGAATCCACTCATTATGCTGCTATGGGCCTGATGACATAGATGTCATTGCTGAGTGATATTGCATTGTACGTAAGTACCACAACTTCTTTATCCATTTTTCGCTTTTTGCGATATTGAAGTTGTACCGTAAACGAGTTTCTTGTAAACAGAGCCATCCCAAACTTTGGGGTGGCTGTGTCTTTTTGATTTTAATTTCCCTAAGCTATAGGACCATAAGTGGAAGTGCCCTAGGCTCTGTTGCTTTGTTTTTTAGATGTTTCAGGAAACACCATACACTTCTCCCGAGTGGCTGTTGGCAAGTTACATCCCGCCCATCAGCATAACAAGGCTCCCAGTTCTCCATGGCCTGTCCTGCCTTTCTGGATTTTACACTTTTTTCAGATGGCCCTTTTGACGGGGGGGGGGGGGGGGGGGAGGTGAGACTTCATTGTAGTGCAGATTTCCTTTGCAAGCTTGCTTGGTTGGCCAAAAAGGGCGTATGCGTTTTTTCCTGAATATATTCAGGAAAAAACGCATACGCCCTTTTTGGCCAAGTGCATCATTGTCGACCTTCTGCCTCTTTTCCTATGCTTTAAATGCAATTCCAGTCTACCTCCTGAAATCGGTTTCCTGCAATTCTGCCCGGCTTTCAAGTCCTCTTGGCAGCCTTACTTCAGTATATTTTTGGATGATAGCTGTCATTTATAACTCTGCAGGTTTGTGAATTACAGTGCCCCTGAGCTCCTTTCTTCAGCTCGCTTTCTTGTGAGCTGGCCGCAACACCGCAGGATTGCTTCAGGCCCTAATCTGGTTCCGGCATGGCACGCTGAGCCTTTGGTTAATTCCTCTTCCTGGTGGGAAATGAGAGTTAAATTTTCCCGTCCAGACACCTCCAGCTAGTCTCTCATTGGTTCTCCCTATTCCTGTTCATCTTCCGCGGAATTTGCAAACTGGGCCAAACAGGAGGTTAAAGGCACTGACTCTCCAAGTCGGGAGAGTGTTAGTAAAGCATCTGGAATGTTGCACCCGAGTACCAGGGGACGAGAACTGAGACATATTTCAACACGTCTCCCGATCACACGGTTGATCATACTGTGGGTTCCACATGCATGTTTTAGCTGAAGGAAGAATCCCTTAAACCTGGAGAGTTGAGACCCGTGGAATGGGTACCATGCAATATGACTTCAAAGGGTCTTCATTTGCTCACCAAAACTCTCCAATCCTATCACTGCTGCGTTTTTGCCCCTGTGCTCACGATTGATTCACTTTCAGAGACATAGCAATCCATAGGTTTTAAGATACTTACTAGTCAGGTACATTATTAGGCGTTTAATATGGGGTTTTGAGTCCATTTCGTTGAGCAAGGAGTAGCTCTTGTCTATTACATATTTGGCTTAAGGAACTTTATCTGTGCTCATTTCAATCTCTGGTTTTATGCAGCACCCCAACTCACCTTTCCCCTTAAGCAAGCATAAGTTGGTTTTCTAAATTTGGGACCATGTTCTGTTTTGAAATTCAGTTCCTGTGTAGCCAAGTTTACATTCCGTGTATTAGTGATATCTTATGATGTTTCTTTTTCTGTATGACTTATTTCAGTTAGAATCATCATACCTGAATCCACTCATTATGCTGCTATGGGCCTGATGACATAGATGTCATTGCTGAGTGATATTGCATTGTACGTAAGTACCACAACTTCTTTATCCATTTTTCGCTTTATGCGATATTGAACTTGTACCGTAAACGAGTTTCTTGTAAACAGAGCCATCCCAAACTTTGGGGTGGCTGTGTCTTTTTGATTTTAATTTCCCTAAGCTATAGGACCATAAGTGGAAGTGCCCTAGGCTCTGTTGCTTTGTTTTTTAGATGTTTCAGGAAACACCATACACTTCTCCCAAGTGGCTGTTGGCAATTTACATCCCGCCCATCAGCATAACAAGGCTCCCAGGTCTCTATGGCCTGTCCTGCCTTTCTGGATTTTACACTTTTTTCAGATGGCCCTTTTGACGGGGGGGGGGGGGGGGGGGGAAGTGAGACTTCATTGTAGTGCAGATTTCCTTTGCAAGCTTGCTTGGTTGGCCAAAAAGGGCGTATGCGTTTTTTCCTGAATATATTCAGGAAAAAACGCATACGCCCTTTTTGGCCAAGTGCATCATTGTCGACCTTCTGCCTCTTTTCCTATGCTTTAAATGCAATTCCAGTCTACCTCCTGAAATCGGTTTCCTGCAATTCTGCCCGGCTTTCAAGTCCTCTTGGCAGCCTTACTTCAGTATATTTTTGGATGATAGCTGTCATTTATAACTCTGCAGGTTTGTGAATTACAGTGCCCCTGAGCTCCTTTCTTCAACTCGCTTTCTTGTGAGCTGGCCGCAACACCGCAGGATTGCTTCAGGCCCTAATGTGGTTCCGGCATGGCACGCTGAGCCTTTGGTTAATTCCTCTTCCTGGTGGGAAATGAGAGTTAAATTTTCCCGTCCAGACACCTCCAGCTAGTCTCTCATTGGTTCTCCCTATTCCTGTTCATCTTCCGCGGAATTTGCAAACTGGGCCAAACAGGAGGTTAAAGGCACTGACTCTCCAAGTCGGGAGAGTGTTAGTAAAGCATCTGGAATGTTGCACCCGAGTACCAGGGGACGAGAACTGAGACATATTTCAACACGTCTCCCGATCACACGGTTGATCATACTCTGGGTTCCACATGCATGTTTTAGCTGAAGGAAGAATCCCTTAAACCTGGAGAGTTGAGACCCGTGGAATGGGTACCATGCAATATGACTTCAAAGGGTCTTCATTTGCTCACCAAAACTCTCCAATCCTATCACTGCTGCGTTTTTGCCCCTGTGCTCACCATTGATTCACTTTCAGAGACATAGCAATCCATAGGTTTTAAGATACTTACTAGTCAGGTACATTATTAGACGTTTAATATGGGGTTTTGAGTCCATTTCGTTGAGCAAGGAGTAGCTCTTGTCTATTACATATTTGGCTTAAGGAACTTTATCTGTGCTCATTTCAATCTCTGGTTTTATGCAGCACCCCAACTCACCTTTCCCATTAAGCAAGCATAAGTTGGTTTTCTAAATTTGGGACCATGTTCTGTTTTGAAATTCAGTTCCTGTGTAGCCAAGTTTACATTCCGTGTATTAGTGATATCTTATGATGTTTCTTTTTCTGTGTGACTTATTTCAGTTAGAATCATCATACCTGAATCCACTCATTATGCTGCTATGGGCCTGATGACATAGATGTCATTGCTGAGTGATATTGCATTGTACGTAAGTACCACAACTTCTTTATCCATTTTTCGCTTTATGCGATATTGAACTTGTACCGTAAACGAGTTTCTTGTAAACAGAGCCATCCCAAACTTTGGGGTGGCTGTGTCTTTTTGATTTTAATTTCCCTAAGCTATAGGACCATAAGTGGAAGTGCCCTAGGCTCTGTTGCTTTGTTTTTTAGATGTTTCAGGAAACACCATACACTTCTCCCAAGTGGCTGTTGGCAATTTACATCCCGCCCATCAGCATAACAAGGCTCCCAGGTCTCCATGGCCTGTCCTGCCTTTCTGGATTTTACACTTTTTTCGGATGGCCCTTTTGACGGGGGGGGGGGGGGGGGGGAAGTGAGACTTCATTGTAGTGCAGATTTCCTTTGCAAGCTTGCTTGGTTGGCCAAAAAGGGCGTATGCGTTTTTTCCTGAATATATTCAGGAAAAAACGCATACGCCCTTTTTGGCCAAGTGCATCATTGTCGACCTTCTGCCTCTTTTCCTATGCTTTAAATGCAATTCCAGTCTACCTCCTGAAATCGGTTTCCTGCAATTCTGCCCGGCTTTCAAGTCCTCTTGGCAGCCTTACTTCAGTATATTTTTGGATGATAGCTGTCATTTATAACTCTGCAGGTTTGTGAATTACAGTGCCCCTGAGCTCCTTTCTTCAACTCGCTTTCTTGTGAGCTGGCCGCAACACCGCAGGATTGCTTCAGGCCCTAATCTGGTTCCGGCATGGCACGCTGAGCCTTTGGTTAATTCCTCTTCCTGGTGGGAAATGAGAGTTAAATTTTCCCGTCCAGACACCTCCAGCTAGTCTCTCATTGGTTCTCCCTATTCCTGTTCATCTTCCGCGGAATTTGCAAACTGGGCCAAACAGGAGGTTAAAGGCACTGACTCTCCAAGTCGGGAGAGTGTTAGTAAAGCATCTGGAATGTTGCACCCGAGTACCAGGGGACGAGAACTGAGACATATTTCAACACGTCTCCCGATCACACGGTTGATCATACTCTGGGTTCCACATGCATGTTTTAGCTGAAGGAAGAATCCCTTAAACCTGGAGAGTTGAGACCCGTGGAATGGGTACCATGCAATATGACTTCAAAGGGTCTTCATTTGCTCACCAAAACTCTCCAATCCTATCACTGCTGCGTTTTTGCCCCTGTACTCACGATTGATTCACTTTCAGAGACATAGCAATCCATAGGTTTTAAGATACTTACTAGTCAGGTACATTATTAGGCGTTTAATATGGGGTTTTGAGTCCATTTCGTTGAGCAAGGAGTAGCTCTTGTCTATTACATATTTGGCTTAAGGAACTTTATCTGTGCTCATTTCAATCTCTGGTTTTATGCAGCACCCCAACTCACCTTTCCCCTTAAGCAAGCATAAGTCGGTTTTCTAAATTTGGGACCATGTTCTGTTTTGAAATTCAGTTCCTGTGTAGCCAAGTTTACATTCCGTGTATTAGTGATATCTTATGATGTTTCTTTTTCTGTGTGACTTATTTCAGTTAGAATCATCATACCTGAATCCACTCATTATGCTGCTATGGGCCTGATGACATAGATGTCATTGCTGAGTGATATTGCATTGTACGTAAGTACCACAACTTCTTTATCCATTTTTCGCTTTATGCGATATTGAACTTGTACCGTAAACGAGTTTCTTGTAAAGAGAGCCATCCCAAACTTTGGGGTGGCTGTGTCTTTTTGATTTTAATTTCCCTAAGCTATAGGACCATAAGTGGAAGTGCCCTAGGCTCTGTTGCTTTGTTTTTTAGATGTTTCAGGAAACACCATACACTTCTCCCGAGTGGCTGTTGGCAAGTTACATCCCGCCCATCAGCATAACAAGGCTCCCAGTTCTCCATGGCCTGTCCTGCCTTTCTGGATTTTACACTTTTTTCAGATGGCCCTTTTGACGGGGGGGGGGGGGAAGTGAGACTTCATTGTAGTGCAGATTTCCTTTGCAAGCTTGCTTGGTTGGCCAAAAAGGGCGTATGCGTTTTTTCCTGAATATATTCAGGAAAAAACGCATACGCCCTTTTTGGCCAAGTGCATCATTGTCGACCTTCTGCCTCTTTTCCTATGCTTTAAATGCAATTCCAGTCTACCTCCTGAAATCGGTTTCCTGCAATTCTGCCCGGCTTTCAAGTCCTCTTGGCAGCCTTACTTCAGTATATTTTTGGATGATAGCTGTCATTTATAACTCTGCAGGTTTGTGAATTACAGTGTCCCTGAGCTCCTTTCTTCAACTCGCTTTCTTGTGAGCTGGCCGCAACACCGCAGGATTGCTTCAGGCCCTAATCTGGTTCCGGCATGGCACGCTGAGCCTTTGGTTAATTCCTCTTCCTGGTGGGAAATGAGAGTTAAATTTTCCCGTCCAGACACCTCCAGCTAGTCTCTCATTGGTTCTCCCTATTCCTGTTCATCTTCCGCGGAATTTGCAAACTGGGCCAAACAGGAGGTTAAAGGCACTGACTCTCCAAGTCGGGAGAGTGTTAGTAAAGCATCTGGAATGTTGCACCCGAGTACCAGGGGATGAGAACTGAGACATATTTCAACACGTCTCCCGATCACACGGTTGATCATACTCTGGGTTCCACATGCATGTTTTAGCTGAAGGAAGAATCCCTTAAACCTGGAGAGTTGAGACCCGTGGAATGGGTACCATGCAATATGACTTCAAAGGGTCTTCATTTGCTCACCAAAACTCTCCAATCCTATCACTGCTGCGTTTTTGCCCCTGTACTCACGATTGATTCACTTTCAGAGACATAGCAATCCATAGGTTTTAAGATACTTACTAGTCAGGTACATTATTAGGCGTTTAATATGGGGTTTTGAGTCCATTTCGTTGAGCAAGGAGTAGCTCTTGTCTATTACATATTTGGCTTAAGGAACTTTATCTGTGCTCATTTCAATCTCTGGTTTTATGCAGCACCCCAACTCACCTTTCCCCTTAAGCAAGCATAAGTTGGTTTTCTAAATTTGGGACCATGTTCTGTTTTGAAATTCAGTTCCTGTGTAGCCAAGTTTACAATCCGTGTATTAGTGATATCTTATGATGTTTCTTTTTCTGTGTGACTTATTTCAGTTAGAATCATCATACCTGAATCCACTCACTATGCTGCTATGGGCCTGATGACATAGATGTCATTGCTGAGTGATATTGCATTGTACGTAAGTACCACAACTTCTTTATCCATTTTTCACTTTATGCGATATTGAACTTGTACCGTAAACGAGTTTCTTGTAAACAGAGCCATCCCAAACTTTGGGGTGGCTGTTTCTTTTTGATTTTAATTTCCCTAAGCTATAGGACCATAAGTGGAAGTGCCCTAGGCTCTGTTGCTTTGTTTTTTAGATGTTTCAGGAAACACCATACACTTCTCCCGAGTGGCTGTTGGCAAGTTACATCCCGCCCATCAGCATAACAAGGCTCCCAGTTCTCCATGGCCTGTCCTGCCTTTCTGGATTTTACACTTTTTTCAGATGGCCCTTTTGACGGGGGGGAAGTGAGACTTCATTGTAGTGCAGATTTCCTTTGCAAGCTTGCTTGGTTGGCCAAAAAGGGCGTATGCGTTTTTTCCTGAATATATTCAGGAAAAAACGCATACGCCCTTTTTGGCCAAGTGCATCATTGTCGACCTTCTGCCTCTTTTCCTATGCTTTAAATGCAATTCCAGTCTACCTCCTGAAATCGGTTTCCTGCAATTCTGCCCGGCTTTCAAGTCCTCTTGGCAGCCTTACTTCAGTATATTTTTGGATGATAGGTGTCATTTATAACTCTGCAGGTTTGTGAATTACAGTGCCCCTGAGCTCCTTTCTTCAACTCGCTTTCTTGTGAGCTGGCCGCAACACCGCAGGATTTCTTCAGGCCCTAATCTGGTTCCGGCATGGCATGCTGAGCCTTTGGTTAATTCCTCTTCCTGGTGGGAAATGAGAGTTAAATTTTCCCGTCCAGACACCTCCAGCTAGTCTCTCATTGGTTCTCCCTATTCCTGTTCATCTTCCGCGGAATTTGCAAACTGGGCCAAACAGGAGGTTAAAGGCACTGACTCTCCAAGTCAGGAGAGTGTTAGTAAAGCATCTGGAATGTTGCACCCGAGTACCAGGGGACGAGAACTGAGACATATTTCAACACGTCTCCCGATCACACGGTTGATCATACTCTGGGTTCCACATGCATGTTTTAGCTGAAGGAAGAATCCCTTAAACCTGGAGAGTTGAGACCCGTGGAATGGGTACCATGCAATATGACTTCAAAGGGTCTTCATTTGCTCACCAAAACTCTCCAATCCTATCACTGCTGCGTTTTTGCCCCTGTACTCACGATTGATTCACTTTCAGAGACATAGCAATCCATAGGTTTTAAGATACTTACTAGTCAGGTACATTATTAGGCGTTTAATATGGGGTTTTGAGTCCATTTCGTTGAGCAAGGAGTAGCTCTTGTCTATTACATATTTGGCTTAAGGAACTTTATCTGTGCTCATTTCAATCTCTGGTTTTATGCAGCACCCCAACTCACCTTTCCCCTTAAGCAAGCATAAGTTGGTTTTCTAAATTTGGGACCATGTTCTGTTTTGAAATTCAGTTCCTGTGTAGCCAAGTTTACAATCCGTGTATTAGTGATATCTTATGATGTTTCTTTTTCTGTGTGACTTATTTCAGTTAGAATCATCATACCTGAATCCACTCATTATGCTGCTATGGGCCTGATGACATAGATGTCATTGCTGAGTGATATTGCATTGTACGTAAGTACCACAACTTCTTTATCCATTTTTCGCTTTATGCGATATTGAACTTGTACCGTAAACGAGTTTCTTGTAAACAGAGCCATCCCAAACTTTGGGGTGGCTGTGTCTTTTTGATTTTAATTTCCCTAAGCTATAGGACCATAAGTGGAAGTGCCCTAGGCTCTGTTGCTTTGTTTTTTAGATGTTTCAGGAAACACCATACACTTCTCCCGAGTGGCTGTTGGCAAGTTACATCCCGCCCATCAGCATAACATGGCTCCCAGTTCTCCATGGCCTGTCCTGCCTTTCTGGATTTTACACTTTTTTCAGATGGCCCTTTTGACGGGGGGGGAAGTGAGACTTCATTGTAGTGCAGATTTCCTTTGCAAGCTTGCTTGGTTGGCCAAAAAGGGCGTATGCGTTTTTTCCTGAATATATTCAGGAAAAAACGCATACGCCCTTTTTGGCCAAGTGCATCATTGTGGACGTTCTGCCTCTTTTCCTATGCTTTAAATGCAATTCCAGTCTACCTCCTGAAATCGGTTTCCTGCAATTCTGCCCGGCTTTCAAGTCCTCTTGGCAGCCTTACTTCAGTATATTTTTGGATGATAGCTGTCATTTATAACTCTGCAGGTTTGTGAATTACAGTGCCCCTGAGCTCCTTTCTTCAACTCGCTTTCTTGTGAGCTGGCCGCAACACCGCAGGATTGCTTCAGGCCCTAATCTGGTTCCGGCATGGCACGCTGAGCCTTTGGTTAATTCCTCTTCCTGGTGGGAAATGAGAGTTAAATTTTCCCGTCCAGACACCTCCAGCTAGTCTCTCATTGGTTCTCCCTATTCCTGTTCATCTTCCGCGGAATTTGCAAACTGGGCCAAACAGGAGGTTAAAGGCACTGACTCTCCAAGTCGGGAGAGTGTTAGTAAAGCATCTGGAATGTTGCACCCGAGTACCAGGGGACGAGAACTGAGACATATTTCAACACGTCTCCCGATCACACGGTTGATCATACTCTGGGTTCCACATGCATGTTTTAGCTGAAGGAAGAATCCCTTAAACCTGGAGAGTTGAGACCCGTGGAATGGGTACCATGCAATATGACTTCAAAGGGTCTTCATTTGCTCACCAAAACTCTCCAATCCTATCACTGCTGCGTTTTTGCCCCTGTACTCACGATTGATTCACTTTCAGAGACATAGCAATCCATAGGTTTTAAGATACTTACTAGTCAGGTACATTATTAGGCGTTTAATATGGGGTTTTGAGTCCATTTCGTTGAGCAAGGAGTAGCTCTTGTCTATTACATATTTGGCTTAAGGAACTTTATCTGTGCTCATTTCAATCTCTGGTTTTATGCAGCACCCCAACTCACCTTTCCCCTTA